>NC_139686.1:8862129-8867129 GCF_964106915.1 Podarcis gaigeae | reverse complement strand
TACTGCCAACCTAGAAAAAAAAGTCAAAGTGCAAGTAGATAAATAGGTACCGCTCCAGCGGGAAGGTAAGCGGCGTTTCCATGTGCTGCTCTGGTTCGCCAGAAGTGGCTTAGTCATGCTGGCCACATGACCTGGAAGCTGTACGCCGGCTCCCTTGGCCAATAAAGCGAGATGAGCGCCGCAACCCGAGTCGGTCACGACTGGACCTAATGGTCAGGGGTCCCTTTACCTTTACCTATTTTTTTAAATAAATTTTATTAGTTTTCCATTGTTATACATTTTATCTCGAATACAACAAATCATGACTGTCTCTGACAATCATCCATATTTATACCTTTAATACACATTCCCTTCTTTCGTATTGCCATTGTTCCTCCTTACTCCCATTATTTTTAATAAACAATACTTATTTGTTTTTTACAGTGCCTCTTGAAATCCCGCTAGCGTTGTATTTACACCGCATATGTTTTTCAGATAATCCACCAATTTTCCCCAGTCCTCGATGAACTTTTGGTCTTTAGTATATCTAATTTTCCCAGTTAATTTGTCCAATTCCGCATAGTCTATCAGTTTTGATCTCCATTCTTCTATCGTCGGTATCTCCTCTTGTTTCCACTTCTGGGCCAACAGGATTCTGGCTGCCGTTACAGCATATTGGAAAAGCTTATAGTCCTTTCTTCTTATGTCCTTTCCTACAATACCTAAAAGAAAAGCTTCTGGTTTTTTCACAAAAGTATATCTTAACATTTTTTTCATCTCATTATATATCATTTCCCAAAAGCTTTTCACTTTCTTACATTCCCACCACTGATGAAAGAATGTCCCTTCTTTATCTTTGCATTTCCAACATTTGTTATCAACTTTATACATCTTTGCTAGTTTTACAGGTGTCATATACCATCTATAAAACATTTTCATCACATTCTCTTTCAGTGATGTACATGCCGTAAATTTTGTATTCTCTTTCCACAATTTTTCCCATTCCTCAAATTGAATATTATACCCAAAATCCTTTGCCCACTGTATCATTACCGATTTAACCTCTTCATCTTTCGTATACCATTCCAACACCCTTTACCTTTACCTAAGTATCATACTGGGGTGGGTAATTTATTTATTTATGCATTCATCATGCGAACTGGGGTCAAGAATGGCAAGGCGGGGGGATAGAAATTTCTGAGATAAATGACTGAAAATTAAATCTGACACTAGGAACAGAGCTTTTCCAGAAGAAAAGGGTTCCTCAACCAAACATCTCACCTGGACATTATTTCCTACAAACTTGCTATGTACTATGTGCTTCGCTCTACGCGGGGCTGCCCTTGAAGCTGTCCCAGAAACTCCAGCGGGTGCAGAATGCTGCAGCGAGGCTCCTCACGGGGTCTCTGCCATGGGAGCATATTCACCCAGTGCTTTTCAAGCTGCACTGGCTCCCGGTGGAGTACAGGGTCAGATTTAAGGTGCTGCTTTTGACCTTTAAAGCCCTTCACGGCCTAGGACCCTCGTACCTACGGGACCGCCTCTCCTGGTATGCCCCACGGAGAGCCTCAAGGTCCATAAATAACAACACCCTAGTGGTCCCGGGCCCTAAGGAAGTTAGATTGGCTTCGACCAGAGCCAGGGCCTTTTCAACTCTGGCTCCGACCTGGTGGAATGCTCTGCCTCATGAGACCAGGGCCCTGCAGGATCTGATTTCTTTCCGCATGGCCTGTAAGACAGAGTTGTTCCGCCTGGCCTTTGGCTTGGAGCCAATTTGATTCCCTCCCTCTCTTTTTTCCCCTTTCTTTTCCTTCTCCTCCTGCGATGAGGCTACATTTTAATATCTTAATGTTCCATTATTTTAATGTTGTATTTTATTTTTGTTTTTAAGTTGTAATCATTCATCTTGTTTTTATTATTGCTTGTAAGCCGCTCTGAGCCCAGCCTTGGCTGGGGAGGGCGGGGTATAAATAAAAAATTATTATTATTATTATTATTATTACTGGGTCCAAATTATCTGTTGTAGGAAACATCCTTCCTGCAAGAGTAAATAAAGCTGTTTCCAAGAGTTAAGGTTAGATTTGTGTGTGTGTGCAGTGACATTTATATAACTTTAACTTACAAGTCTACTTAAAATCACAAAATTGTATAAATGTTGTGCAGCTTTGGACTGCATTAATGCAGGCCACATCCTTTATCATTTATTCTTGACCACAATGAAAACAAAGCCGCCCCTGTGGTTTGTTTCGGCTCCAATCGGGTGTCACGCTGAGCAAGCTGCACACTGTGCTTTTGTTTTCTTTTAGAAGTGAAGCCCTAATTAAAATAGCTGCTGGCATCTGTACATGGGCAGAGAACAAAAAGACGTTTGAGAACTGTCAAGAGCACACAGTGCTTCGCGAGATGCATTAATGGTTTGACTTCGCCCAAGGCAGTCTCATAGAGAAAAACAAGTTTAAAAGGAGGAAAAATTGGTCCCATCCTCTTGACATTTATTTTCCTACAAGAGAATTGGTGGTATATGCTGGCTTTGAAATGGACGATACTATTATCTTTGTAGGGTCTTCTCCAACCCTCTGTCCAGGTTCTGCTTCAGCACAATTTCTAAGCAACCATAGCATGCATTTATTATTTGCAAAGGACAGAAGCTATTCTGGAACTGACCAAAGGTATTGAGGTTATGAGAACATCTTATGCATGTTCAAAATGCCCTAATAGATAAAGGTCACTCCCAGAACTGGGTTAAGAATTAGCTTTGCCTGAGAAGTTAGTTCTGAGCGCAGGAGTAATCACACCATACCAAATACAGTAAAATCTGTAACAGATAGCATATGGCCACATTTCTTCAGTAATACTCTCTAAGGAAAGTAGCACAAATATGTGAAATGTCAACTGTTCCCAAAATAGGATTTTTAGGTTTTCATATAATTTGAGACTAACCCTGCATCTTAAAAAAGCAGAGACATCACCTTGTCGACAAAGGTCCGTATAGTTAAAGCTATGGTTTTCCCAGTAGTGATGTATGGAAGTGAGAGCTGGACCATAAAGAAGGCTGATCGCCGAAGAATGGATGCTTTTGAATTCTGGTGTTGGAGGAGACTCTTGAGAGTCCCATGGACTGCAAGAAGATCAAACCTCTCCATTCTGAAGGAAATCAGCCCAGAGTGCTCACTGGAAGGACAGATCCTGAAGCTGAGGCTCCAATACTTTGGCCATCTCATGAAAAAGAGAAGACTCCCTGGAAAAGACCCTGATGTTGGGAAAGATGGAGGGCACAAGGAGAAGGGGACGACAGAGGACAAGATGGTGGGACAGTGTTCTCGAAGCTACCAGCATGAGTTTGACCAAACTGTGGGAGGCAGTGGAAGACAGGAGTGCCTGGCGTGCTCTTGTCCATGGGGTCACGAAGAGTCGGACACGACTCAACAACTAAACAACAACAACCCATGTGTTGACATTACATTCAAAAATATTGTGATTATTTAAGTAGGTTTATAGCTTTTTTATTTATATCCTACTTTTCCTCCAAGTAGGCCAGCAGTTCCTGGCCCACAGTCACCCAGTGAGCTTCGTGGCAGAGTGGGGATTCGAACCCTAGTCCCCCCCCCGCTCTGCCTAACACTCTCACCACTACACAACACAAAGCACTTTTACAACTGATTGAGCAACCTTGAAGTCAAACATCATTCATCATTTTCTCCCACTCGAGGCAAAATTTTTTAACTCTTCTTTGAAGTCCAAGACCACACAGCACACTACTTTTAAAAGCTTATTTGCTCTGTGTGGATGAAGGGATCATCAGTCTGCCCGAAGAGCCAGAGGGGAAAAGGTCGCTATCATCTGTGTGTTACTACTGATCTTTGTAAACTGAAGTTGGGAGGAAAATGCTTTAAAATGATCACAAGGTAAGTCCCACCGGCATAAACAGCTCCTTCTCTGGACCTTTGCCAAGATGCTTGTTAAGAGAAGGCTGGATGCAGATGCCGAGAGAGATGAAATCTTGAAGGCAAATACTCAACTACAACTTTAATCAGTCAAAACACAGTTTTACCACAGAAGTGTAATTACCAGAGATGATATCCGAACAAATGCACAAGTAGCTTTTCCCTGACGGGCATTGTATAGCATCATGCACCCCAGATTTCAAAGCACTTTTTGTAGTAGGATGTTCACAGGAACAAACTGCATAAACTAGCTGTTTGCTGTATTTTGCCCTGAGTCATGTGCCCATCAGTGGTGGTCGCATGTGCAAGATAAGTGTTCTAAGCCTAGCTTACTTAATACAGTGGTACCTCGGGTTACATACGCTTCATGTTTCAGACTCCGCTAACCCAGAAATAATACCTTGGGTTAAGAACTTTGCTTCAGGATGAGAACAGAAATCGCACAGCAGCGGCGCAACAGCAGTGGGAGGCACCATTAGCTAAAGTGGTGCTTCAGATTAAGAGCCGTTTCAGGTTAAGAACGGACTTCCGGAACGAATTAAGTACGTAACCAGAGGTACCAATGAATCCTAGTTTTTTATGCGCAAGGGGTTTGTGACATATCAGGCAGAGCATTAAAAGAATACTACAATTATTTCCATGAGGTATTATAGGTTTATTTCTTTGAAGCCATATACTTTTATTAAGCATAAAAAATTCACATACAAAACCAAAACCCAGCTCTTCATATATTAACAAAACATGAACCATCATTCCGAAAAGGAGGTGCTGTGCTTAAAATTTCTTCTGTTAAGATACAACCCATGCCCAATAAATTGTACACTGCCGAAAAGTAAAAGTAACGCATTATAGCCACTGAGAGTGTGTCTTTGGGAAACATTTTTTTTAAAAAAAAACAACAACTTCCATCATGAAAGTTAAGTACACAGACTTGAAAAAAGGGTAAACCATCGTTACACAAGGCAAAAATGTTATATATCATTCAAAACTTTTATAAAGAGATGTGGAAAAGTACCTAAAATAGTTTCTTCTTGTATAAAATTTCAGTAATAAAATATTGCTTACAATAAATAAGAA